>NC_057794.1:33000976-33013023 GCF_018294505.1 Triticum aestivum
CTATGGTGTTTGTCGGTGGGTGGGGCAATTGCATGTCTACCATTAAACACACAACTCCAAGTGTCGCCCCCAAGTGCAAATGCCCGTCTTCAATGCAACTACAACTTTATGGTGTTTTGTCGGGGGAGGGGCAATTGCATGTTTATCACTAGGCATGCAACTGTAAGTGTCATTCTCGAGTGCAACTGCATGTCTTCAATGCGACTGTAACTCTGTGGTGAAGAGGGCAGTTTCATGTTTGTGACCAGGCATGCAATTACAAGTTCATCCCCCGACCACAACTCTGTGCCGTTTGTTGGTGGGGAGGGGGCAGTTGCATGTCGTCTTAAAATGTACGCAATTGGAAGTTTTGCCCCAGAGTGCTACTGCATGTCTTCAGCGCTACTACAAAATTGTGTTGTTTTGTCGGGGAAGGGACCGTTGCATGTGTGTCATTAGACATGCAACTACAAGTGTCGCCCACGACTGCAACTCTGTGGTGTTTGCCAGTGGGGAGGGACAGTTGTATGTCTGCCAGTTGGCACGCAACTGCCAGTGTCGTCCCTGGGTACAAGTGCATGTGTGCAACACGACTACAACTATGCGGCTTGTGGTGTTTTTGTCAATGGTTGGTGGTAGATGCATGTCTACCGCAAGGCATGCAACTGCAAGTATCGCCCCGACTACAACTCTGTGGTGTTTATCGGGGTAGGGCGGCAGTTGCATGTCTGTCACTAGGCATGCAACTGCAAGTGTCGTGCTCGACTGCAACTGGCGCCAAGGGATATTGGCCACTTGCATGTATACTGCTAAACCTTCAACTGCATGTGTCACAATCAGCCCGCAAATGCGAGCGGTACAACAAGACTGCAACTGTGAATTTGTTTCCTATTTTTTAACTTCAGTTTTTCTTCTCATTTCCCTTTTCCTTTCCACCTTTTTCTATTTTTATCCTTTGTTTTCCATTTTTAATTTTCCTTTCTCTATTTTATTATTTTAATTTTTTCTGCTTGTTTATCTGGTTAATTTGCTCTTTTCCCCCTTTAATATGATTTTCATTTCCCATTAGTAGAACTATATTTCCTTGTGTGTATATGAATATTTAAAAAAATACATGTTCAAGTTTTTTCTAAAAATAATTAGTGAGCACTTTTCCGATATGCGGTGAACATTTTTTCAATATGTGATGAAACATTTTCTAGAATTATTCATGCAATTCTTAGTAAATGTTCATGTATTTTAAAAAAGTGTTTATGTATTTGAAAACATAATTCATATCTATTGTAAACTGTCCATAAAATTTAAAACTGTTCACGGTTCTTAAAAAATGTTCATGTAATTTTTTGAAGTTGTTCATGTAACAGAAATGATGTATATACTATATATACCTGTGTGTGTTGTCTTTTGTCCTTCTGTACTTTAACAACCGCAGACAGCAAGTTCATAGCTCGTCAGCAAGCAATAGGAAGCACAAAATTATTATTATTTCTTCAATATCGTTTCTTTGTGTTCAAATCCAAAATGACAATAAGTTATATGCCCATCTAAAAAAACACTACAAGCATGCACCGTATTGCATATACAATAATTTTTCCGGAAAAAATGCTATGATTTGAACAAAAAAAGTTACCTCACTCGTTGAGGTTGTAGCTTTTTTTAGAAACACTAAGATTGTAGCTGGATAGCAAAACACATATTATATTTTCAGTCGTACAACCCAAGTACAAGAAGAGGAAAAAATCCGGCAAAAAGCAACAAATCACAGGGAAAAGAAAAAGATGAGATAAAGGCCCAGTAGAAGTACAAAGCCAACCCATAACAGCAAAAACACGCAAACAGTCACATAAACGAAGCAGGTCTGGTTTGTACATGTGCTGATGTCATATACTTATGCTGATATCATCAGTCAACTGAGTCTTCGCGAAGTCTCAGTCAACGGAGAACTAGACAGACCCTACATGCAACTGAGATTTTAATTTTGTTTTAATTTTTTTAACATGAAAGATCTTTTTTACAATACAAATTGTTTTTCTAAGAATGATTTGAAAAACAAAGAGCGAGCAAAGATGATATGGAGAGTAGGAATTATATTTTGTGTTCTTTTTTCCATTTTTGATATTTTACTTCTTTGTCATAAAATATATTTTTATACAACTCAAACCCATTTTAAAAACTAATGAGAAAAAAATATGCGACAAGTACACAGAGAAGAGAAGGAACATAGATCTAAAAAAAAAGAAGAGAAGCAACACAGATGTAAACAAAAGAGAAGGAACATAGCACGAGCACGTGAGGTGCAATGCGGAAGGGAAACGTTTCAAAACGGTACACCGGCCGAAACTTTGGCTGGCCGCTTCGTCACGCAACACACTAACACAGAGGCCCCGTGCAAACAGCTTCACGCGATGCACTCGTTCCCATCCATTCGTTCCTCACGCCTGGCTCTATCCTTTCTCAATCCAATCCAAGCCTTGGCGACGACGCCACCAACCGACGGCCATGGCGTCCTGCAACGGGGTGCTGGAGACTGGCGGCGACACGATCCTGGAGACCGACAGCGACAAGAAGCTGGAACGACGCTGGTGGATGCTACAACCGCGGGGTCACCGGAGCTGCAACGACCTTGGCCGGCGACATGGGACGGCCCCATCGGTGCTGGAGAAGACGTGCCATGGCATGTGTCACCTACCCCCTCATCCTTATGGCGCACTCCGTCCATCCATCTAGCTCCACTCCAACGACGACCTCCCCCCTAAAAACTACAACCAGCTGAGCTAGAAGCTGCAACCGTCGTCTTTTTTTGCTACTACCGGCGACAGATTTGCTACATTCATCATAACGGGTCTGCGACCTACTAGGGCGGTGGCTTTTTTGTTGCAACCGTCCTAAGATTTTGCTACTACGGGCGGGATTTTTGCTACATCCATCATATGTGGGGGGAGACCGCGACCTGCGACGGGAACAGTGACAAATTGATGCAAACGGACATGGAAAAAAGCTTCAACCGGCCTAGTATAGGTTACAACCGATGGAGAAAAAAGCTTCAACAGGCATGACAGAAAAGGTTCAACCCTCATGGAAAAGATGGAAGCAGCTACGAAAAAAGCTTCAACCGACCATGAAAAAAGCTTCAACCGACGAAAGAGTAGTTACATTCATTCATATGAAAGCTTCAACCGGCGAAAGAGTAGTTTTATCCTACCACTACAAAATAAAAATAAAAAGCTACAACCATTGTTTTGGAAAGTTTCATCCATTGGATTGAAAAGTTTCAACCCTCTTTTCCAAATTAACGACGGCCATTGAGAAGCAAAATAAATGAGGCAACTGACGATAAGAACTTTTGCTGGAAGAGTTTTTTGCTGCAACCATCACCATTTTTTGCTACAACCTGCGACGAATTTTGCTACATCCATCATGGGCGGAGCTGCGACCTACTACGGCGTGACTTTTTTTGTTGCAACCGTCCTCAGATTGTGCTACTACCAGCAAGGAGTTTTGCTACATCCATCATGGCGGAGTCGCAACCCACGACGGCGGCGACGCCGAGTTGCTGCAACCGTCGTACATTTTTGCTACCACCGGCATTTTATTCTGCTACATCCATGAAGGGCATAATTTTTGCTACGACTCATGATTTTGTTTTTGTTTTTGTGACCAGCAAATTGAAGGACATGGTACGGCGCGAGCTTGACAACGGGGGTGCTGCGGCCATCTCCACCGGAGTTGCCATGGAGGTATGCGCGGGCGGCCAAGGATCCTATGCGGAGCACGAGACCGAGGACGAGCGCGTGCGGCCAAGGATGCGGCGGCGAGCGGAGGTTGCCAGCAAGCACGAGGGCGAGGACGAGCGCGGGCGGCGCAACGGCAAGGCTGCGAACAACTACGGCAGCGAGCTTCAATGGCGACGACGGCGAGCTTCAACAGCGACGACGGAGAACTTCAAGGGCGACAGCGACGGCGACGGTTCCGATTTGGGTCGAAGAATGGTTGCTGCAACGTTTGGTTTGGTGGAGCCTCGTGTGCGCAGATCTGACGGCCTTCACCATCTGCATCGGACGGCTCGGCCTCGACCGGCCCAACAGTTGGGCCGGCGCACCAGCGCAGATCGTTGCCCAATGCAAAAGAAGAAAAATGGGCCGATCTGCAGGCCCATGCAATGATCGCGAGTGGAGAAACAAGCAGCGATACGTAGAACAAAATCTGGCTGAGTTCCTCTAGGAAAAGTAACAAAACCTGGCTGAAAACAAATGTTGCGCCATAAAAATTGTACGCTGACGTCAGCCGACTGAGACTTCGCCAGACCCATATATTAAACTGGAGTGGTGACTAGAGGGAGCATCGTTCCAGTAGAACGCAAGGTTAGGCGCACATGGAGATGGAGGCCCCGTCGTCGCCGTCGAGCAGCCGTGTTGCCCCCGCCCCACTGCTCCCGCCGGTTCGCTACTACATGCTGGACGAGCACAACGAGGAAGAGGAAGAATGGCTATCCCGTCTGACGTCTCCGGGCGGTGAGCCTCCGGGGCCATGCCTGGGCGCCGGGTGGCTCCCGCCGCCGATGTCACCTCGCGCATGGAAGGCGGCAGCTGCGGCGGCCCAGCAGCCGGAGCCGCCGCAAGACGAAGAAGAAGATCCGGAGTCGGAGCCATATCCATACGACGAGCAGACACTGTACGCACCACGGCTAGACCCGGTGGCGCGGCAGCGCCTCCAGACGAGCCTGGCCAAGTCGGCCGCCCAGGACGCGCTGCACCACTACAACGCCAACGCCGGCAACAAGGTCAAGCTCGAGCTGACCAGGGCCACGAGATATGTCAGTCTTCTGAACAGCCAGGGCTCGTACCACCATATCGACTTCTTCGCCACGGCCATGGACCAGGAGGATGCTACCTCTTCCCACACCACGGGAGAGCGCTTCTTCTTCGCTGAGTTGCACGATCAGAACAGGCGTGGCCCTGGTGGAGCCAGGATACGGACTCCAACTTGCTTGTGCTCGCTGGACGGAGAGGCAGACGATCGAGTCGGCGGTCTCGCCGGCAACTGGTTTGCCGGAGCTCAACCGTGGCTCGTGCCCGTGGATTACTGCCTCGCGTGTGACGATGAGATGAAGCATCCCAAGGACGGCGCCTCCTACCAAGCCGGTCACCTTTACGCACTGCCCCAGCCAGGGCAGGGGAAACCGCGCGCGCTAATTTAGATAGATTATTTTGATACTCCTTGTAGTAATGGCGATGATCAAACTCGCTGAGACAAGATTTGGCGTAGCGCAATGTCATGCTGCTTTTCTTCTTTCTCTCTATCTATACAGTTCTACTCCACAAGCGACCACAAGACGTCATGTCCTACCTGGACAAGGAACTGCATCGATCAGGTTTTGTATAGCTAGCTCTTATATAGGAGTATATAATATCCACGTTCATAAAAAAAACAAGTTTAGACATTGACACAAAAACATACTCCAGTATCAGTTTACCAAAACTCACCCCATCGTGGTTGTTGCCTTGGCCGACGTAGTTGGCAGCGATGTTGAGGTCAACGACCGTGCACGACGATCCTGGAGACCCGACAGCACCGCACATGCACCACCACACACGCGCAACATGTCCACGCATGCACACGCATGTGCACACACCGTAGTAGTATGTGTAAGGACGAGCACGCACGGGCACCAACAACACGGAATGTCGATGAGGATACACCGTTGACGCGTAGGTGTTGTTGATTAGGCAACGGGAAGGGCGGGGCACAATGCGGTGGGGCTGAGGCAGTCGGTTTAAGTGTTATAGGTAGGGCAACGGTGTTATAACAACACGGTTGTCACCACTTATGGCCATGTAGAACAAATGGTTACTAATAATTTAACACCGTAACACTGATCGGCTATCATACATGCCCGACAAGTTTTAAAGATCAATGTATCAGTGTGTTTTCAATTCTGTGGTGATTATTTAATTGAACTGTGGATGGTGGATTCCTGCACAAGTTTGGGATGCCTAAACAGGCCTTAGATTTCATCTCCCAAATTAGTAGGACATCACATCAACAACTCCACCACCCATCAAATGTTTGGCACACATTTTTTCTCTCGAATATGCACGAGTATGCATATCATATATTAAAGAAGAAGAGCAAAGCATGCCTCCACAGTTACATTACAAGCTTGTACGGCCTTACAACACGTACACGCTCCACTTACATCCACACATCCTACTCCTCCCTATTCATCCACCTATGTAATCCGCCCAGGAACTCCTCCAACTTTCCTTTGAACAGCCCTGCTGATGCCCATAATACACACTCGGATTTGATCTTGTCCATGAGCCTCTCCACCGAAGGTGAGCGCCGTCAAACACGATTGCATTGCGATGCTTCCATAGCTCCCACATGACCAGTAACAACATAGTATGTATGTCCTTGGTGCCGAGGTAGTCGTTTCCTTTCTTGGCACACATCCACTCTCCTAGCTCATCCTCGTGGTTTGGCCCCCATCCAATCTTACCCAGTGCCTCTCCAACCACAGCCCACACTGTCCTGGTAAAAACACATGTGAGCAGCACATGGTTTAACGTCTCCGGTTCCTGATCACAGAACAAACAGGCTGATTGGTGCGGTAGCCCTCTCCTCGCGAGCCTATCTGAAGTCCAACACCTATTTTTCAGGGCTAACCATGCAAAGAAGAGGCATTGCGACGGTGCCCAGGGCATTTCCAGGCCAGCTTCGACGTGGGAACCACTTCCCGACCCCAAAACCTGCCTGCATACGCTGAGCGCACCGAGAACTTCCCACTCGCATCCCAGGACCATGAGAACTCATCTTGCTCGCCGGGCATTGGCTCCCACGCCGCGACCCTCTGCCATATCTGGAGAAACTGCTGTTGTGCTGCTGCATCCATATTCAGGCCGATGTCCAACACCCACTGCCCATTGGCTGCCACTTGCCCAACCGTCCTAGTCTGTCGAACCTTATTTGGAATCCTGTTGTATACGTCCGAAGCCATCTCTTGTATCCTCATTCCGTCCAGCCATCTATCTTCCCAGAACAGAGTGGATTCCCCGTTCCTTGCATTGACCCTTAATGCAGCTTGGCATACTTGTATGGACTTGTCCGGCACTTGAATTGCGAACTCACTCTAAGGCCTGCTCCCATCAGCACGTTTCAGCCATGGCCATCGTGCTTGCATCGCCAGATTCATCCAACACAAGTTGGGGATGCCAAGGCCACCCGCCCACTTGGGCGCGCATACAGTCTCCGATGCAACGACACAATTGCCACCGCTGGCCTTCTCCTTGTTGCACCATAAGAACCCTCTGCATACTTTGTTCATCGCCGTAATCGTTTTTATTGGCAAATCCAGAGCCATCATCGCATGTATCGGCATGGCACACAACACAGACAAGACTAGTGTCAGTCTTCCACTCTTTGGCATTAGTGCGGCCTTCCACTTAGGAAAACGGCTGGCCATGCTGTCCACTAGGTATTGAAGCTGCGCAGCAGATTGTTTCCTTAACGCAAGCGGCAGACCAAGGTACTTGATCGGAAAGGACCCAACCGGGCATCCGAGCTCATTCGCGGCCAACGCGATCTCCTCCTTTGTGCACCTAATTGGTAGAGCTGCAGATTTTGCCATGTTATTGTGCAAACCAGAGGCTTCTCCAAACAGGGCTAAGATTGCCCTACATGCTTCCAAATCCACTAGCCTCGGCTTGATGAACAAGACCACATCATCCGCATATATTGAGAGTCTTTGATTCATGCCTCTTGTAGCCAATGGTGCCAACACTCCTCTGTCTACAGCTACGTCAAACAACCTCTGTAGCGGCTCCACGGTGAGTATGAACAACATAGGAGAGAGGGAATCTCCCTTTCTCATCCCCTTGCAGTTGTAGATTGTTTTCCCCGGTTCTCCATTCACCACCACTGTTGTAGTTGAAGTGGCTAAGATTCCACAGATCCAAGCCCTCCACTTGGGACCAAATCCAAGCTGTTGCATTACTTCCAGTAGGAAAGGCCATTGTACCGAATCAAAGGCCTTAGATATATCCAACTTGAGCAAAACCGCAGGCCTCCTTAATGCATGCAACTGCCGTGCCATACACTGTACGAGCATGAAATTATCATGCAAGGACCTCCCCTTCACAAACGCACTTTGATGGTTTCCCACCAGGTTGGGAAGTTCCACCGCAAGCCTAGTCGAGAGAACCTTCTCAAAAATTTGATACCTCCGTGCACAAGATTTATCGGCCTGAAATATCCCACCTCCAATGCACCTTCCTTCTTCGGCAGGAGAGAGACAAGTGATTTATTGATTGCTGCCATTCCCATCATATCCTCTCGGTACATGCAGTCCATAGCTTTCATGAAATCCACCTTGATAATGTGCCAGCACACGTCGTAGAACCTACCTGTAAAACCATCAGGCCCTGGTGCCTTGTCCAAGGGCATGACCTTTAATACGTTTTCCACTTCTTCTGGCGTGAACGACTCCTCTAGGTGCAGCAGATCCCAGTGTGGTAGGTCTAGCTCATCGAGATTTAGAGTATGCTCCTGCTGTTCACAACAGCCAAAGGCCTGCCCGTAGTACGCGTCCACCGCGAAGGCGACCTCCTCCTGTCCCGTATACAACCTCCCATTTTATCTAACCGAGTGCATCACATTTTCCTTTGCCTATGGCTCGCCTGATGATGAAATAGTCTCGTGTTTCCATCCCCATCCTTTAGCTGCAACAATCTCGACCGTTGCCTTGCAATTGATCTCTCCAACGAACATAGCCCCCGAAGTTTTTGTTTCAACGTCTTCCTCATCTCCCTTTCCATGTCCGAAAGAGTCCTTGAATCCATTGCCACATCCAACCTCATGATCACTTCCATGACAATGGCAATCTGCAACTTGACATTGCCAATCCACCGATCACTCCAACTTTGTAGGGCTTTTGTCTTGGCCCTCAATTTATTGTGCAGCGTGACGTAGTCATTGGTAGCCGCTGGTGTTGAGTCCCAAGCCCTCTGCCCTATCTCCATAAAACATGGCGCCCTGACCCAGAATGCTTCAAACTTCATGCCAATCTCCACATTCATATCCAACATAAGTGGGCAATGATCCGAGATCGCCGTCCCAAGGGCAGATAAGAAACATGCCGGGAATGCAGCATCCCACTAATTAGATACAAAAACGTGTTCAATCTTCTCAAGGGTTGCATTCTGGCTCTCATTAGACTATGTGTACCGGCGCCCATTTAGATACAACTCCTTCATCTCAAGTCTATTTAGTCTCGCCCGAAACCTTGCCAACATCCATCTGTTAATAAGATCATTGCTCTTATCCTCCTGCTTTGCTATTAAGTTGAAGTCTCCCGCTATCAGCCACGACCCTGCGTGCAAATCCCTGATGTCCGCAAGCTTTTGCAAGAACTCCACCTTTGCCCCATCCTCTTGAGGACCATACACACATGTCATCCACCACTCCGCAGCACCCGACGATTTTACCAACGCCGTGAGCGAGTTACTTTGGTAGTGTGGATTGGATAGCCTGCTTACGGTCTCATCCCATGCCACTAGAATTCCACCACGCGTTCCCACCGTCGGAACATAATAGAAGTTGCAAAATTTATTCCCAAGACATTGTTGTACAGTCGGTAAAGATATCTCATGCAGCTTCGTTTCCTGGAGGCAAACAATGCTCGGATTCGCCGCAAGCACTAGTTGATGCACGACATTTCTACGCGGGGGGGGGGGGGCATTCAACCCTCTCACGTTCCACATGATTATTTTCATGGGCAGTGCACACATCACAACATCGTACGTATTCCACCCATACTCCCCTGCTAGGCCACCGTGGCCTCCACGAGAGATGCATCTAGAACAGGTGCCGCCGGCGACTCCCACCCAAACAGAGCCAGCACGGCCACAATGTGAACATCCGACAACGGGCGAGAGAACAACTGCATGTACATGCTGAGAGCTTCATCTGATATGATTTCCCCTTCATGCACCAAGCAGAGCCTCCGAATGATCACATGCTGAGGTTTACTTGCCCCATGCCTTGCAATCCTAGCGCTCTGCCTAGGGGTGATATCCAACTCCCTTTTCTTCCGGGGCTTCTGATCATGCACATCTTGCATACGTGCATCTGGCCTCATCAAAATGGGTGCCAAAGACTTGCACATGCTCTCACATAGGCGCACCACATCCTCATGCCCAGCTCCCTCCCGACCAATAGCCACGGGTGTGCATGGCGGCACGTCGCCTGCATGCGGCTCCTCGTTCTCCGATAAACTAACCTGGAAAAAATCCCATGCATGCACCTGCCTACGGGCATCTCAGACCTTGCCACCAGATCCGACTCCTCCCCTGAAAAGCTAACCTCTGGCACAACGCAATCCTCTACTGCCAATTGCCGTGCACCCATTGCTTGCATGAGATCCGTACCATCCAACCCCTGCTGGCAATCCACAACTGCCAATTGTCGCTCCCCCATCGTCTGCATGGCATCAGTCCCATCATGCCTCGGCTGGCAATCATTGTATCCCGACTGCATGCCAACAGTCCCATCCTACCGCGGCTGGCAATCATTGGGTATCGCACCCCCATTGCTTCCCGCCACTAGGCCCGACAACAAGCCAGACCCCAGCCACGACCCAATCAGCAACTCCATCGTGCCGACCACAACATTCCAATCATTACGATCCCCTAGCACGGAGACATTCAGCGTTGATCCCAACTGCTTCTGTGGATCCCCCGAACGCCAACGGGGAAGCGTGACTGATGGCGGCGATCCCAAGGCGAAGCTATCCGCCTCATGCCGCACCAACCCACCAGCCTCACGCCTCTCCAACCCCAATCCCGATGCACATGACGACACCGGGTGGGCCGCTCCAGAACCCTCCACCAGGCTGTCCTGCACCTCACCGGGCACCTGGCTCCCGACCGTTGGCCCGACAGCCCTGACAGACAAGCACTGCCCGCCAGCTACAGATTTCGCGACCCCACCTACCTGCCTTATCTGCACGTCATGCTCCCTTTGGTGACTCAGCTTTGCTTTATTTTGGACGCCACTTTGACCCACCGCCGGGGGCGGCGCCGTCGAGGAGCATACCGCCGACGGCGACGACCCAGCCGGCCCACCAGCATCTCCACCATGGCTTGGACGCCCTCTGCCGTCAGCCACACCCCCATCCGTCGGCGGCGGCGGGCTTGGCGGCGGCAATAGCTCGGGATCATCGTCCTCATCCACCATAGGCTCGACCAACTTGATGATACGAATGTTGTACCACGACATGGACGCCCTCGCCGCATGCGGCCGGATCCTGCCCCGCCGCCAACGCGGCTCGATGAACAGACGTCGCTGCTCCGGAATGCAATCTGGCTGATAAGTCCGCAACCAAACCTTGTAGCTCGACATGTCATGCCTCCTCGCCGTGCTGTCCACCACTCCAACCACCAGCCCCAGGCCATGGATCACGAAGTTGGCCGCCCGCCTCGTCCACGCGTGTGCCGGCACCCCCACCAGCGCAATCGGCACAAGAAATGACAGCGCTGCTCCGGTGGACTGCGCCTGCCTCAACCACGGTCGTAGAGACAATGTGAACCCTACCGACGACGACGGCGATAGACCTCCCTGCAACACCATCCTGTCACGAGTACTCTGCTCCCGGCATAACACCAGAAAATCCTTCGGGAAGAACGCATGAATCAACATGTTCGCATGCCCAATATGAAACTCCTCGTGCAGCGCGGCCGCCGCTGCCGCCAGGTGCACAGCCGGCCTTGTACCCGTGATTGTCACAACGACCGCCTTGGACAACTCCTCCATCATCCAAAGATCCTCCGCCTCCTCCATGTAACAGCACTCCACGGCATCCACGGTCGGGCGGCGCTCCGGCAATGCCGCCCGGACCTCACCGACAGGCTCGAAGGGAACCGAGAAGCTCGGACTCCCCATGCTCTCCACGGAGCCCTCCCGAACCACCTAGCTCCACGGCCTGCCCACTCTGCGTGCACGAGCACGACGGCTGTGGCCCCGGCGGGGGCGGCGGCAGCACAGCCGGTGCGGGAGCAGGCATGCAATCCACA
>NC_057794.1:33013381-33019697 GCF_018294505.1 Triticum aestivum
CCCAATGAAGAACGACCCAACGGCACCACCGGCGATGGACTCCGCCGTGCCTCACACTTTTGAGCGATGTGCCCGGTCCCACCATAACGCATGCACATCATCTCATTGTTGGGGGAACATAGTTATTTCAAAAAATTCCTACGCACACGCAAGATCATGGTGATGCATAGCAACAAGATGGTAGAGTGTTATCCACGTACCCTCGTAGACCGAAAGTGGAAGCATTAGCAAAACGCGGTTGATGTAGTCGTACATCTTCACGATCCGACCGATCAAGTACCGAATGTACGACACCTCTGAGTTCAACACATGTTCAGCCCGATGACGTCCCTCGAACTCTGATCTAGCCGAGTGTTGAGGGAGAGTTTCATCAGCACGACGGCGTGATGACGATGATGATGTTCTACCGATTCAGGGCTTCGCCTAAGCACCGCTACAGTATTATCGAGGTGGACTATGGTGGAGGGGGGCACCGCACACGGCTAAAAGATCAAACGATCAATTGTTGTGTCTCTAGGGTGCCCCCTGCCCCCGTATATAAAGGAGCAAGGGGGAGGTGCAGCCGGCCAGGAGGGGGCGCGCCCGGAGGAGTCCTACTCCTACAGGGAGTAGGACTCCCTCCCTTTTCCTTGTTGGATTAGGAGTGGAGGGGGAAAGAGGAAGGAAAGGGGGGGGGCGCCCCCTTCTCCTTGTCCTATTCGGACTAGGGGGGAGGGGCGCGCGGCCCTGCCCTAGCCGCCTCTCCTCTTCTCCACAAAGGCCCACTATGGCCCATTAACCCCCGAGGGGTTCCGGTAACCCCTTCGGTACTCTGGTAAAATCCCGATTTCACCCGGAACACTTCCGATATCCAAATATAGGCTTCCAATATATCAATCTTCATGTCTCGACCATTTTGAGACTCCTCGTCATGTCCGTGATCACATCTGGGACTCCAAACAACCTTCGGTACATCAAAACTCATAAACTCATAATATAACTATCATCGAAACGTTAAGCGTGCGGACCCTATGGGTTCGAGAACTATGTAGACAAGACTGAGCCATGTCTCCTATCAATAACCAATAGCGGAACTTGGATGCTCATATTGGCTTCCACATATTCTACGAAGATCTTTATCGGTCAGACCGCATAATAACAGACGTTGTTCCCTTTGTCATCGGTATGTTACTTGCCCGAGATTCGATAGTCGGTATCTCAATACCTAGTTCAATCTCGTTACCAGCAAGTCTCTTTACTCGTTCTGTAATACATCATCCCGCAACTAACTCATTAGTTGCAATGCTCGCAAGGCTTAAGTGATGTGCATTACCGAGAGGGCCCAGAGATACCTCTCCGACAATCGGAGTGACAAATCCTAATCTCGAAATACGCGAACCCAACAAGTACCTTCGGAGACACCTGTAGAGCACCTTTATAATCACCCAGTTATGTTGTGACGTTTGGTAGCACATAAAGTGTTCCTCCGGTAAACGGGAATTACATAATCTCATAGTCATAGGAACATGTATAAGTCATGAAGAAAGCAATAGCAACACTACTAGGAAAAGGGCTATAGATAGGATTGATACTAATGGCATACCATGGAAGCAGTGCGCCACTACTATATACTAATGACGCACCGGTTGGTGATGCGCCATTAGTGTGGAAGACACTAATGGCGCACCAGAAATAGGGTGCGCCACTAGTATTAATTTTTTTTCCATTTTTCCATACAAACTAATGGCGCATTAGGTCGATGTGCGCCATTACTAGTTCGAACTAGTAATGGCGCACCAGGCAGACAGTGCGCCATTACTGTAAAAAAAAATTATTCTTTTTTTGCAAAACTACTAATGGCGCACCGTTTCACAGTGCGCCATTACTAGTTTAAACTAGTAATGGCGCACTATTACCCGGTGCGCCATTAGTATATTTTTTTTTACTTTTTTGCAAAACTACTAATGGCGCACCACTTGCAGGTGCGCCATTAGTAACCAGGGTTAATAATGGCGCATTTGCTGGTGGTGCGCCATTAGTAACCTGGGACCCCAACAAGATATTTTGGACAGCCCCACACCTACCCACTCACTTTCTCCACTTCATTCCCTCCACCTCCTTCTCCAAGCTTTCGGCTGCCTCCTCCTCCTCACCTCATTTCCACCATAGATTCATCAAAATTAAGTGGTGAAATTACCTTTTTTTGATAGGTAAGGAGAAAGCTATCTTCATGATGTAAATCTACTTTTTTTCTCCCTAGCTCGCTCCAACAACGTGCACATGCACTTTTTGTGGCCTAGCTAGATCTATGTATGTTTGTAGTATTGCATGTGTTTGTGGTGTTGCATATATGTTTGTGGTTGAAGGTACCGGTATTTGAAATGCGATAGTTGCCAATATTTTGCCGGAATGTTTTGATTCATTTCCGTTTCCGCGAGAATTTTGGCACTATGCATTCTTTTTGGTCCTATTTTTAGGGAAGGTCATGCCAATTTTTTTCTTGGTTCTAAAATATCATTTTGCTCTACCCCGCAGGCGACCATGGTCCGCACGATGACTGAAGGCATCGTGAATAGGTTTTTGAGCTCCGTGAAGGCCGAGATGCTTCAAAAGAACGAGACGGAGATAAGATGTCCATGTAGAAGATGCAAGCTGAAGAGCCTTATTGCGGACCCGGATTCCAGGCAGGTGCGGGACCACCTGCTCTTGCGTGGTTTCATGGGTGGCTATTGGTGGCAAGGTGATGAAGATGACTATGCAGTCGTCCATGGGGGCCAGGCAAGAAATGAGGAAGGGTAACAAGACAAGTACCACCGCGGCGAGGGCGGGCGAGAAGACGAAGAATCTCCAGGACATGATCACGAGGGTGATGCTATACACAGTCATCATGTAGAAGATGTCGTACATGATGATGAGGAAGATCAAGACGAAGGGCATGATCATGAAGATGAAGATGCCGGAGCAGATGACGATGGAGGCTGGGTGCAGGACCCTCATATTCAAGAGCTGCTTCTCAAGCAGACGGATAACGCAAGAGCTGCCGCCCGAGAGAAAGCCAAGCTGGATCAACTGGAGATAGACGCGGTTACTCCATTGTATGAAGGATGCTGGCCCGAGGATACCCGCCCGAAAGTAACGCTCATGGCTCTGGAGATGAAGGTAAAACACAAAATGACCGACGCATGCTTTGACGAGAACATGTCATTCTGGCACGAACGTCTTCCCAAGGGGAACAAGTGTCCAACCAGTTTCGAGGAGGCGAGGAAAATCGTGTGTCCTCTGGATTTACCGCACGTGAAATACCATGTGTGCATGAACAATTGTATCATTTATCGGGACGAGCACGCGGAGTCTACCATATGTACGGTGTGCGGCGTCACTCGATACAAGAAGAGGAAGAAAGCTCCTCGAAAATCGGTGTGGTACTTTCCGATCACTCCTCGTCTGCAGCGGTATTTCGCGGACCCTAAGGTAGCAAAGCTCCTGCGTTGGCACGCGGATAGGGAGGAGAAGAAGCGGGAAGATGACAGAAATGATCCAGAGATAAATAAAAAAGACAAGATGCTGAGTCACCCTAAGGATGTGAGCCAGTGGCAAGCGTTGAACTTCGAATACCCAGAATTTGGGAAGGATCCATGGAACATCGTGCTAGGTGCGAGCACCGATGGAGTCAATCCGTTTGGCAGCCAGAGAAGCATACATAGCACCTGGCCTGTGTTTGTGTGGATGTACAACCTTCCCCCCTGGTTGTGCATGAAGAGGAAGTACATTCACATGAGTATGCTAATTGAAGGGCCGAAACAACCAGGGAACGACATCAATCTGTATCTGGGGCTGCTGAAGGAGGAGCTAGACACGCTGTGGAAAACGCCAGCCAATACGTGGGACGCCACAGAGAAAGAATATTTCCCTATGAGAGCAGCACTACTCACGACGGTGCACGACTATCTCGGTTATGGATATCTCGCGGGGCAGGTAGTCCACAGATTTTCTGGATGCGTAAGGTGCATGGATGACACAATGTATCGCTAGCTAGATAGAGATCCTGAGTCTTCAAAAACCGTGTTCATGGGACATCGAAGGTGGCTTCGCGACGATGACCCGTGGAGGAAACGCAAGGATCTGTTCGATGGTGAAACCGAACCCCGAAAACGCCAGTGTACGAGGAGCGGCGAGGAAATAGATGAGCTGTTGAAAAATTGGAAAGACTGCCCACTGCCGGGAAAGAAGCAAAAGGCACCAGAGCCGGGAAAGAAGCGAAAGGCGCCAGAGCCGCTGCTGAAGGTGTGGAAAACAAGGTCTGTTTTCTGGGACTTGCCGTACTGGAAGATCCACTGTGTGCCTCACAGCCTTGATGTCATGCATATCACGAAGAACGTGTGCGAGAGTCTGCTTGGTACCCTGCTCAACATGCCAGAGAGGACCAAAGATGGGCCGAAAGCAAGGGCAGACTTGAAATCAATGGGCATTAGGCAGGAGCTTCACGCTAATGATGATGATGAGGCGAAGCAGGACACAGAAAGTCGTCACAAAGGCAAAAAGGCCAAGAAGACCGGAAATGACTACCCTCCCGCGTGCTTCACTCTAAGTTAGGAGGAGATCGAGCAGTTTTTCACCTGCCTCCTAGGAGTAAAACTTCCTTATGGTTACGCGGGGAAGATAAGCAGATACCTAGACCCAGCGAAGCAGAAGTTCAGCGGGATGAAGTCTCACGACTGTCACGTGCTGATGATGCAGATACTTCCAGTTGCAATCCGTGGGATCATGGACGCGCACGTCCGTGAAACGCTATTTGGCCTATGCAACTTTTTCGACGTCATCTCTCGAAAGTCGATTGGCGTGAGGCAACTCAGAAGGCTACAGGAAGAGATCGTGGTGATACTATGCGAGCTTGAGATGTACTTCCCGCCCGCATTCTTCGACGTTATGGTGCATCTGCTGGTCCATATCGTGGAGGATATCATCCAACTCGGGCCGACGTTCCTGCACAGCATGATGCCATTCGAAAGGATGAGTGGTGTCATCAAAGGATACGTTCGCAACATGTCACGTCTAGAGGGAAGTATAGCCAGGGGCTTTCTGACCGAAGAGTGCATCTCCTACTGCACAAATTATCTAGGCATCGAGAACCCCGTTGGTCTGCCCGTCAACAGGCACCTCGGCAGGCTCGCTGGATGGGGTCACCGTGAGGGTCGCCGCGAAATGCATGTCGACTTCGAGGGTCGACTCGCCGACTTTGAAAGAGCAAACCTAGTCGCGCTACAACACATAGACGTGGTCGATCCTTGGGTGGTAGAGCACAAAACCTTTATTGAGAAGATGTACAATGACCGAGGCCAACAAAGGACGGACGGAGATATACTCAAAGAGCACAACTCATGTTTCACGCGTTGGTTCAAGCAGAAGCTTCTGTTGTACCCTTTACATGAGGATTCTTCCGCGGAAGAACAACTCATATTCGCCTTGTCACAGGGCGCCGAGCACAACCTGATGACCTATGAGGCGTACGATATCAACGGCTACACATTCTACACCGAGGACAAGGACATGAAGAGAGATGGTTATCAGAACTCCGGGGTAACGATGGAATCCTACACCGGTAACGACAAGGACAGATACTACGAAAGGATCGAGGAGATCTGGGAGCTAAGCTACGCTGGAGAGAAGGTCCCGATGTTCTGTGTCAGATGGGCCAAGAGCGTCCTAAAAGAAGACCGGTATTTCACCACCATGGTTATACCCGAAGCCAAATCCAAGACCGCGGGCGCAAACGTCACCGCGAAAAATGAGCCATGGGTACTGGCTTCCCAAGTGGACCAATGCTTCTTCATTACCGACCCGTCAAAGCCCAGTCGTGTTGTCGTGAGGAGAGGCCAAAGGAAGATCATCGGAATGGATGGAGTAGCCAATGAGCAAGACTTCGACAAGTACGGCGACCCGAAGATCGAACATGACGACGACGATGAAGTAGCAGCACACACCACAAGAAGAAGCAGGACCACCCTACCTAAAGGACATCCGTTCCACAGAAGAACTCCATTTGCGAAAAAGAAGGGCAAGAAGATTGTGAAGAGATAGCTAGCTAAGATCGATTGCATTTAAATCGTAGTCTTCATTTCTTGATTGTATTTCATGGGCACTTTTTGATATCATGAATATTTTTAAATTTCATGGGCACTTTTTGAATTCATGAGGACACTTGATCTCGACCCCCCTCCATCTCGATCTCGATTCCCCCTCCATCTCGATCTTGATCCCCCTCCATCTCGATCCCACCCGCACCCTCCCCCGCTAGCTCCACCGCTGCCGACGACCCACCGCAACCCTCCCCCGCTCC
>NC_057794.1:33019744-33025204 GCF_018294505.1 Triticum aestivum
CACCGCTGCCAACGGGCACCCCCTGCACCCTCCCCCGCTCCACCGCCGCCGCCAATGATATTTTCAAGTAACAAATTTGAACATATTTTTTAAAAATTATTACTGTTTTTATAAAAAAATATTACTGTTATGATTTAAACAAGTTTGAACATATTTAAACACAAATAAATATAAAAAACAACATTTAAAATGCATAAAAAAATATTGGGGAGCCTGGGAATCAAACCCAGGACCTCCTAGCTTCTGGTAATGCTCTAGGCTAGCTTCGTGTGTGCATCATGTTTAAATTCTGAAATTTGAACTGAGGGAAATTGGAAGCCTCAAAACCCTAAATAAAAGAAGGGCAAAAACCCTAAAATCTCATTCATTGCTCCAAAATGCTCTCCTTAGATGTTTAATATTTTTGGCAAGGGTTTTGATCCAAACCAAAAATGATGAACATTTTAAAAGGATTTATTTTTGGGACTTTGAATTTAAATCATTACTTATTTGCATTTGGGCAGTTAAATACTATAAAATATTTTAAATGCTCAAATAATCCCAAACTGAAATGTTTACTGTAGGATATATTTCTAACAGTGGTCATGAGCAGTTGCATGATTTTTGGGATTGATTTAGTATTTTTAATAAAGCCACAAAGCTGCAGAAAAAAATAAAAAACAATAAGTAAAAGACAGAGCAGAGAAAACTTACCCGACGCTTACCTGAGGCCCACCCACCTGGTGGCCCAGCAGAAGCCGGCCCAGCCCACCACTGCAGCCCTCCGTCGTCTTCCTCCCCTCGCCCCGAAGCAGCTGCGTGCTCGCACGCGCACGGCCGCGCGGCCACCTCCTGCTTGCCGACGAGCCCCTGGCCGCGTGGACGACTCCCGCAGGCCGTCCCGATCCCGCTGACCGTTTCGCTCACTCTCCCCCCTCGACCCTCCCTCCTCTGCTCCCTCTCTCGCGCCTGGACCGAACGGAGCCGCCGTCACCGACGAGCTCCCTCGCGGCCACAGCCACCCCCTCGCTCCCTCTCCACACCCCTGAGCTCCGTCCCGACCCCATGAAGCTCCACCACGACGCATGCGACGCCGGGTGCCCTGTAGCCACGCCATCACCGCCATCTTCATCGCCACGGCCGGCAATCGCCGCCGTTTGATTCGCCGCCGACAGGACGTCCCCGAGCCCACTTAGCGTCTCGTCCGACTCCCCGTGAGCTCCTCTTCTCTTCCCCTCACTCCCCGCACCTGATTTCGTCCCCTAGCTCCTTCTTCCACCACGGCCGAAGCTCGCCGCCGCCGTGCCTCGTCACCGTCGTGGCCAGAGCCACCGTGGCTCAAAGCCGGGCACACCACCGTGCTCCAAACCTCACCAGGAGCACGTAGAACCCACCAGCTTCCCCTCCCGAGCACCACAACGCCAAACCCGCAGGTGCCCGAACTCCGGCCGCCGCCTTGGAGCTCGCCGCCGTCGACTCAGGCCACCCCAGCTCCCCCCGTTCGCTCCATTAGATGCGCTGCTTTGCCAGCTAGCCGTAGCCACAAACCACGAGTAAAACGGCGCCCTGTAGCGCAAATCCGACGCGGACGCCGCCGCGATCTGAGGTTGCCGGCGGTTAAACGCCGGCAGCTGACGTGGCGCTGATTTAGTTAGCACTAATGACCACGCTAAACACCCCCACAGCCACTGACAGTGGGCCCCACCCCTGGTCAAACCCCAGTCAGCGCTGGGTTTGACCGGGATTAGCTCCTGTGTCACTGACGTGTGGCCCCCACACGTCAGGTTTGACCTGGGGCGCCCAGTTGACCCTGCTGACGTCACTGTGACGTGGGGCTGACGCAATAAGTATTTTCTGGATTTAAAAATAATCAGGAAATTCCAGAAAATAGCTAAAACTTCAATAAATCATAGAAATTCAACCGTAACTCCAAATTAAATAATTTATATATGAAAAATTATTAGAAAAATTCAAGGAATCCATCTGTACCATTTTCATGCATGTTAGAACAACTTATCACTACTGTTTAGGGAAAATGAAGTGAATGACATTTAAATAACCACATATGGAGTTTGAATTTGAATCTTGGATTCAAACCAACTTCATTTAATCTGGTTTTAGGTGCATTAGCCCAAAACACATTCATATTGCCATGTCATAGCATGCATCATATTGTGCATTGCATTGATCGTGTTTTTTCTGTATTTGCCGGTAATTGTCCCCTCTCGATAGACGTGTACCGACGATGTGATCGATGACACCGATGAAGAGCTATATTATCTTCAGAAGTGCCAGGCAAGCAAAACCCCCTTGTTCATTCCGATAAAATCCCACTCTCTCGCTCCTGCTCTCTTTTACTGCATTAGGACAACAATGACATATTTGATACTTGCTGCGGTAGCTGAACCCTTTATCCTTTGCATGACCTGTCATTGCCACAGTAAATAGATGAAACCCACTAGCATGAGTAGGAGTTGTTTGAGCCCTGATGTGCCTACTCATTCATGCTTGTTTGTCATGCCTGCTACTGCTTAGAGTTGAGTCAGGTCTGATTCATCGGGGATGAATCAGAGGCGTGTGAACATGTCCTACTATGGGTGAGCTAAGTGTGTGAACACGATTTGGTAAAGGTAGCGGTGAGAGGCCATGTAGGAGTACATGGTGGGTTGTCTCATTGCAGCCGTCCTCAGGAACTGAGTTCTGTGTTGGTGATCCATGATCAGTTACTACCACACATTGGGCTCCGGGCGCTCCAAGCCCTCTCGACTTATTAATCAACTTGATCTCTGTCCAGGAGTTGCAACTAGTTTCTGGTGTTTGTAGGCAGTGTTAGTAGTCTACCAAGTGGCACCCGGTACAGGTGGGCTTGGGACAGACTAGGCACAGTGGCCCGGTGTACCAAGTGGCACCCGGTTGGTGGGCTTGGGAACCCTGCACACATCGTTTGGGGCCGTAAGCGACACCCCGGCCGGATCTCCTTGCGGATGGAACCCGAATAGGCGATAAACCTGGACTAGAGACTTGTTCGGTTAGTCAGGTCGTGGCCGACTCCCTCGCCCGGTTTCCGCTTGAAGGTTGCCGAGGTACATGACGTGTACAGGGCGGTAAGTGGCGAGAGCGTGTGTGAAGAAGTACACCCCTGCAGGGTTAACATCATCTATTCGAATAGCCGGATTCCTCGGATATGGAAACGTGGACCCCTTGTACAGTTCATAGACAAGTGAAAGTGGATACTCTAAAATACGCAAGATAAGCGTGAGTGCTATGGATGGCGTTCTCGTAGGGAGACGGGAGCGGATCCATAGTGGTGTATTGATATGGTGAATATGTGGACTCGTGTGCGCCACCTCAAAAGAGTTGCTTGCAGTCGTAGTTAGGATAGCCACCGAGTCAAAGCTGGCTTGCTGCAGTCAAACCCTACCATCCCCTTTGTTGATAATGATGCATATGTAGATAGTTCTGATGTAAGTCTTGCTGGGTACATTTGTACTCACGTTTGCCTATTTTATGTTTTTGCAGAGAGACTTCAGTCTCACTAGTAGTTCCACGTGGACTTCGACGTTTAGCTTGATACCTCAGCTACGATCTTGTGCCCTCGGCAGGATCTGATAGATAGTCAGGCTTCTCAGCCTTTTTCATTTATAGATGTCTGTACTCAGACATGATAGCTTCCGCTTGTGCTTTGACTTGTATGCTCTGAGTGTTGGGTCATGAGACCCATGTTTGTAATATCTCGCTCCTCGGAGCCTATTGAATAAACTACTTGAGTCGTAGAGTCATTTTGTGATGCCATGTTGTATTGCACATATCGAGCATATTGTGTGTATGTTATTGAAATGCTTGGTATGTGTGGGATCTGACCATCTAGTTGTTTATCTTTAGTAGCCTCTCTTACCGGGAAATGTCTCCTAGTGTTTCCACCGAGCCATGGTAGCTTGCTACTGCTCCGGAACACTTAGGCTGGCCGGCATGTGTCCTTCTTCGTTCCTGTGTCTGTCCCTTCGGGGAAATGTCACGCGATGAATACCGGAGTCCTGTTAGCCTGCTACAGCCCGGTTCACCGGAGTCCTGCTAGCCCAGTGCTATAGCCTGGATTCACTCGCTGATGACCGACACGTTCGATGCTGGGTCATGGATGCCTGTCCCTGTAAGTCTGTGCCACTTTGGGTTTACGACTAGCCATGTCAGCCCGGGCTCCTTATCATATGGATGCTAGCGACACTGTCATATACGTGTGCCAAAAGGCGCAAACGGTCCCGGGCTAAGGTAAGGCGACACCCGTGGGAATACCGTGCGTGAGGCCGCAAAGTGATATGAGGTGTTACATGCTAGATCGATGTGGCATTGAGTCGGGGTCCTGACAGCGTTGGTATCAGAGCTTGACTGCCTGTAGGATTACCAAGCCAAACTGGTCGAAGTTGAGTCTAGAAATGATTTAGTTATATGTAAGGGAATTGATTGTGGGATGGAACGTAAGGCTCTTTTTACTCCTTATACCTCATGGCCTTCTGATCTGAGTCATCATCTTATCTTCTACGGGGGTTAAGAAACTAGGCCTTCTCTTCTTTCTATCAGGATCACGTGTTACTAATCCGTAGACTTATAAGATTGTTGGATTTAAGCTTGAGTTCAGTTTCTACTACTTCCGTACGTTAACTGTTGATCTCGAAACCTTGATATTGTGTTTCTGAGTGGTTATGCCACCATTTTTGTGAATGTCTCAAATCTTTTCTGAGCATTTACAGCCATTATGCTGTCCGAGTCATACCAGGTTTCTAAATAGTCGGATGCATTTGCAAATCCCTTCCTCCTGTTTCCGATGTGCCTTTGGTCAGATTAATCACACAAATCAGTGAGTTGAGGTACTTTATTGCCTTGACATATATGTTGGAGCTAGTATTATGACCCTAGGTGTCTTAGGGGATCATCTAGTAATTTAGCCATGATTTGTGTTCCCAGTGTGGTGATTCTGGCCATCATTCTCGAAAGCATCCCGTGATGCTACTTAGTAGTAGGTATTCTATTCCTGGGTTTTGAACCCGAGATTCACTCTACTTACTTCATGTTGATAGTAATTGCTAGCGCCTTTAGGATATTAGTAACCTTTGCGATAGTCCTCAAGGTCCGTGGTATATCCTTCTTCCAAATACCATGAACCACTTACGGCAAAAGTTTGTTGGATCAAAAGATCACAACAGGAGTGCTCTCTATGGGTTCTCCATTCATAATTGTGACTCTGCCAGTTCTACCCTTCTGCATGGGTTATCCGGAAGAAATATGTTGACCTTGGTTCGATATACTAATCTATGCATCCACAACTCAGAAAATTATATGTTCCTTTGAGTTGTTCTCTTTAGTTGCATTCTGACCCTCGTCTATCAATTGATAGTCAGGAGTAATTGTGCATTCGTGTTGTCAATGCTTATTACTCTTGTGGTCCGTCAAGCCATTCTGTCCTGAATGACTTGGAGAAACAAACTC